>NC_056621.1:501790-520103 GCF_018340385.1 Cyprinus carpio
AAAGACTAGAAATCACCAAACAACCGTTAAATTAACACAACTGCCTTCGATGAGTATAAGCCGCATTTCGTACTCAAAAACACCCAGCAATGGTTAAAGATTTTTCGATTATTGATAACCACTGTCCAGTCATTAAAGCTAGTTTTAAAGGCTGTCACATCATGAGTCCAGTGTGATATAAGTCAGTTTTGTGTCGTCGAGAAGATCTTCGTAACCAGATGTTTGAATATGTTGTTTGTGAGGTTGATTTTGTTACATCTTGTCGTGTGTTTATGGTTTGTTTACCTGTCATCCTGAGCCGCGTTCACTCAGGCCTGTGTCCGCTGCGCGTGTCACGCGGCGCTCGCTCCCGATGATCCGCGCCGCTCCAGAGACGACACGAGCTGATTAAGATGTCGAGCAGCGAGCAGAACGACTAACTAGCAGTGCAGACGAAAACAAAGACTCGAAGATACCGCCGCAATTTCTGACTGAAATGAGGCAGTCCATGGAGATCAATCACGCTCTGGCGGAAAGCGTGCTCGCTGAATATTAATCAGATGCCCGCGAACACTTTCCTGGAGACGCAGGTCACCCTTGACCGCGTGCCCCGCCTTTCGGCCGAACGGGCAGCAGTCAGTTGTTTATAATATTTTAATTTCGAAAAAATGTTTTCGAGTGAAACAAAAAAACAACAGCCAAAAAAAAAACACGAACACTGTTTTTAAAATATTATTATGCTTATTATTTATACGATCTAAGCACTACAAAATATTTAGTAATGTACATATTTAGGCCTATTTCTGTCCTCTCTATTCTCCTAGTTTTGGGTTATTGATGTTTACGGTAAATAAAAGTCAGAAAAAATGGATGGAAAAAAACTTTTAAAACAATCTACAGGCATCAAAGAACAAGAAAAGGGGAAACAAAACTAAATAAAAAATGTTCATAAACAGTGCCCTATGTGATTTCATAAATGTTAGCAACAAAGATTTATGTTCACTAATAAAGAGGTTATGTCAAATATTTACATATTAAGTTACAGAGACAGAGGAAAACACAAAGTGGTGACAAGACAAATCCAAAACCCTAAAGCAAGTTGCTTTGGATATAAAAGCATCCTTTAAATTAATAAAGGGCATTACTAGATAAAGTTTATGGTATTTTAAATGGACCATGTGATGAAATAGATGAATTTTATTGATTGAGTATATTAATGAAAACACAACACCACATCCATCACTGGCAGGTACGAGCTCAAAGTGTTTGTAGTTGTATACAGTGTAGTGTAATGACAAAAAAGTAAACAAAACAATGTTTTGACCAACATTTCTATAAATTGTATATAATCACAAATATACAGTAAAACATGTGATAACACAAGAGGACTATCAGAAGCTGCCCCACTAAAAAACATTGTTAAACCATTTAAATATATGCAAACTAGTGATAGAAGCTCTGTACACCAAGTGAAATATCAGCAGCATTTTTTAGTTGATATCCCAACTGCAAATAATAATAGTTTCTATGTACAGGATGTAAAAATAGCCAGCATTTTCTTGCAATAAGTTGTAAACGGGCTAGTAGTAGTAGATGCCTATAATAACATACTGAGTGTAAATTATTAAATGAATGCTGCCTTGTTGGGACAATAAAGCCCTCCCTAAACTGCTCAAACTGTACTACAAACACTTTATCATTAAATACGCTCGGGAGGCACTTTATTTTATGGTGGGGGGGGGAACAGAATTAAAGGGTCAGTTTTAAGAATATTAATGGAGCCTAAACATTGTTGTTCATATTTTGTTCAAATTTACTACCTTGGAATTCAATATCCATGTATTCTGTTCTGATTTCAGCCTCTTCAGTAAAAAGTAAAATATTTGTGACACAAGAGATTTTATCATTGGCCCTTAACATGAGAAATGCGGGTAATAAAGGTTTCAGTCATCACTGAGATCTCCTGAGACAGAGTGAATCTGTGTACTTTATGGAAGGGTTATTATTCTGTTAACTGCTGACTCTTTAACTATACACTGGGTTTTTGGTACAGGTGATCAGTTCATTGTGACCGTTTATATTTTTCATATTTGTACAAGGTGTTATGATACTATTTTACTCTAAGAGGCTAAAAATCAGAGAGAATGTGTGCCAGTGTATTTTATGGTAGTAATTGTAAATGTATTACACGTGATGAGTCCACAGTGTATGGATTTATATGAGGCTGAACTGAACTACATAATCAGACATGATCTGTTGGGTTCTGGCTCAGTCTGCTGCATTGAAGCTAATGCTTCCATTGATCCAGTCCTGGGTATTTCTTTATCTTTCATCTCAGATGGAGGTGGACCTGTGAGAAAAATTATATGAAACAATGACAAAAGATCTGTCAGTCAGAACGTGAATAGTCCGTCTGTACTTTAACATGGAATTGTATGAAGGATATATAATCAAAAATGTTTTACACAACTGTCACAATGTAGATGGAAGACTTGTTATGGCTCAGGAAAAACACAGATATACAGCATATTGTCATATATAACAGGCATGTTGTACACTATATGTGGTTAAAATGACAGCAACATTTAAACAACCCCCAAAACAATTATTTAAAACACAAAAGCTCAGTAAGAATGTAAACAAACCCGTGTTTTCACATATAGAGTAAAACATATGATAACACGGCGCCTCCCTGTTTTGAGAAGCTGACCTAAAAAACACTCCCCGCTAACAAAAATATAGATGTTTATCTAACATCACTCCATTAAGAACATTAATGATATTAGAACTTTCAAAACATCCAGTTATTAAACAAAAAAAAAAAATTAAAAAGTTTTTAAAAAACGTGTTGGTTTTTTTCTTGTTTATGTGAAGGTACACTCCATGAACTATCTACACAATGTTTTTTGTGCTAAATCAAACTAATAATACAATACACATATCATTTACATATTAATTGACTGAAAGTTGTCTTTGAATATAAAAGCACTGCTACAGGCTTTTGTTTTGTGTGAGAGCATGAAGGGTCAGGTTTAAGGACGATTATCTGAGGACTTTAAATCATTTTAAACACATCATTACATACCTCCTCCACCTCGTAGAATAAGAACTTATGTATAGTAGATTCGTTTAGTATGCCATAAGAACCAAAGTGTACGAGCATCCTCCAGTTGTTTGCCCTCGAAGATTAATCTGAGGTCCCCTTCGTGAAAAACAACAGCAGCAGCTGCATAAGAAACAGCATTCATTCATGTATCGACCTCATGAAGAGCAGAAGCTGTGTCACGAGGGTTTTCCTGTATTAGCATAACCTTTTCTACAAAATATGGTCACTGTATAGTAAAATTAGTTAGCAAACTTCTCGGTAGTCAGAGGCGTTCAACTGATAAAAAGCAGATAACGCTCGAAATACAAACAATAGGAAAAAAACTGCATAACGTTTAGATCATTTGTCGACTTACGTTTGCATTCGTGAAAGAATCTTCTTCGGAAGCTCTTCCAACAGTATGTTCTTAAGTTCCTCCTCTGAATCCACACTTACTTGTTCTTACCTGTCCTTTCTCGTCTTTAATAAAAATATTTTGAAAACTCATTTTCCGTCTGCAAATTTAATGTAGGATTTTTAAAATGAGCAATGCGCTGACTGTGTTTAGTTTCACTTTATCTGATGTACTATAACATTGATCCCGCGAGAGATAGTCTCCGCCCACTTCCGGACAAAGTGTTCTTCTGGTGTATTATGTTTTGTACAGGTTCTTTTAATTATTAAACAGAAAATGTAAAAGTGCACTTGCTACATGCACGGGTAAAGCTAACTGAGACTTGTATATAGCACTTGTATATCACTGCTTTCTTGTTGGGTTTGGATTGCTTCTCTTGTCCTCATTTGTTAAGTCACTTTGGATCATAGCGTCTGCTAAATGACCTAAATAAAAAATGTAAAATGTACTGAAAGCACATAAGTGCATAAATAAAAAGTGCGACACTAATGGGAACAAGTGGGCTATGATGGTAAGTTCTTGTTATTGCTTATCATTTCATGATTTGCTTCAAATCTGTGATCTGATTTCATCTCTGTTTTTCATCTCTTCATCGTTTGTTTGCTCTCTCTCTTCTAGTTTTGACTTGCTTTGAGCCTGAGTTTAAGTGTTTTGATGTGACTCACTTCTTAAGACTTCAGGACGGAGACACACATGGGTGTCAGTGGGGGGACAATTTATGGGAGGAAAAAGTATAAGTGTATATATAAATAAAAAAGTATAAGATGCAAGGTCCTGAGTATAACACTATGTCCTAAAAATAACTTTTTTTAAAAAAAAATTTAGCAGGACTGACCAAAATGTTAAGTAATGAAAGAAATTATATTGTTACATACCCCACCCCCGGTTTTACAGACAAGGCTTAAAGTGTAAGTCTGAGCTGTTTTGACTGAAAGAAACTTTGCACTGATTGATCTTAAAATAGAATTTTATTTTTTGTTATTTTTTTTTATTCTAAGGCACATTAATACAAATATATAATATATTATAATATATAGTAATATCAGTTTAATTCTGGAGGCACTCAGCTGATGTTGTCTGCTGCTGTTGTTTAGGATCCAGATCCACTTAATGAACAACAATGCTGTCAAAACACAACAGCATGACCAACACTATTCATAAAATGTTTTATTTTAGTTGATCCGTTTTAATATTGATTTAATTTATTTTAACCTGTTTTGAACATGGCTCAGGAAATAAGAAGGTTAAAAACATCTTACTGTTCAAATATACAGTACAGTGTCTCATAGCAGCATGTGGTGAATATAAACTATTAAACAATAATGAAGCACAAAATAAAAAAAAAAAAAAATGTAAACAAACCAATGGTTTTGAACCAACATTCTACAGGTTGTATAGTATCACATAAACTGTAAAACACAACACTGTGTGATTTTGAGAAGTTGCCCTAAAAACATTGTTGAACAGTAGCTTCAGTTACAGCTACAAAAATTAACATAAAAATAATACAATATAATGCAAAAAGCAATAGATGCTTTTTACACAGAGTGAAAATAGCAGCATTTATTATCCTAAGTGCAAATAACGATAGATGTAAAAATAGCAGCATTTCCCTGCAATAAGTAGTAGATATATACTACTGAAGTGTCTCTAATATAAAAGCACTGCTATAGAGAGAAAACAAGTGCTTGTTTTTTGTGACAGCGTAAAAGGACAGAACGGAGACTTTAAGTTATTTAAACACTGTTTTTTTTCATATTTTGTTCAAATTTACTACCATAATTTCAATATCATGTATTATGTTCTGATTTCAGCCTCTTGTACTTTATGGACGCTGCACTGAAGGAAGTTATTCATTTATTTTTTGGCCAGTCGTTCATTGTGATCTACTATTTTCTATTTTTCATATTTACATAAAGTGGCCATTATAATTTCACTTGTGTCATGAAATATTTTACTTTATCAAAGTATGTTATCTTCTGTTTTTAGCCTGTAGTGTATTTTATGGTAGTAAATTTGAACGATATTGACAGACACTGATAAACCCACAGTATGAATATATGTACAGTATGTGGATTTATATGAGGCTTCACTGAAATGATCTATTCTGACTCAATCTTCTGCATTTCAGCTAATACTTCCATTGATTCAGTCCTGGGCATTCCTTCATCTCCATCTTCAGGTGCACAGCTTGGGTCTGAGAGAGATGATGTGAGACAACAACAAAAGATCTGTCAAAGTATACCTCGAAATAGTCCATCTGTACCTTTAGCATGAATTACATAAAGGTTCAATAATTCAATTTTTTTTACACTCATCCAAATTAAGTTTTTCTATTTTAAATAAATGCTGTTCTTTTAAACCGTTTAATCATCAAATAATCCTGAAAAAAAGGGTTATAAAAATATCACAGGTTTATAAACCAATATTAAGTAGCACAATTTGTTATAATACTGTAATAAATTAGCATTAAATGGGTCAAGAACTGACAAAAAAGCAAAATTCCCTTGATCTTTTGTCGTATAAGAGGTCATTGTGCCATTAAAAAAACCTGTAAGTTTCAGAACTCAAAACTTTCTTGTTAGTCTAAAAATGAAGGAAGTGGAGGCTTGTTCAATGTTCTACTCTGTGATGTAATAGTGTGGCTAAACTCCGCCTCTGCAGAAGAAGATAAAATGGCAGGTTGTTAGATGTTCTAATCTGTGATGTAATAGTGTGGCTAAACTCTTTTCAAAAAGTTTGCTGCTAAACTGCTTTTAGATCTTTGTTTCAGTTGTTTCTGTGATGTACTGAAATATAATTACAAGCACTTCATACGTTTCAAAGGCTTTTATCGACAATTACATGACATTTATGCAAAGAGTCAGTATTTGCAGTGTTGGCCCTTCTTTTTCAGGACCCTCTGCAATTCGACTGTGCATGCTCTCAATCAACTTCTGGGCCAAATCCTGACTGATAGCAACCCATTCTTTCATAATAACTTCTTGGAGTTTGTCAGAATTAGTGGGTTTTGTTTGTCCACCCGCCTCTTGAGGATTGACCACAAGTTCTCAATGGGATTAAGATCTGGGGAGTTTCCAGGCCATGGACCCAAAATTTCAACATTCTGGTCCCCGAGCCACTTAGTTATCACTTTTGCCTTATGGCACGGTGCTCCATCGTGCTGGAAAATGCATTGTTATTCACCAAACTGTTGTTGGAAAAAGTTGCTGTTGGAGGGTGTTTTGGTACCATTCTTTATTCATGGCTGTGTTTTTGGGCAGAATTGTGAGTGAGCCCACTCCCTTGGATGAGGAAGCAACCCCACACATGAATGGTGTCAGGATGCTTTACTGTTGGCATGACACAGGAGTGATGGTAGCGCTCACCTTTTCTTCTCCGGACAAGCCTTTTTCCAGATGCCCCAAACAATCGGAAAGGGGCTTCATCGGAGAATATGACTTTGCCCCAGTCCCCAGCAGTCCATTCACTATACTTTCTGCAGAAGATCAATCTGTCCCTGATGTTTTTTTTGGAGAGAAGTGGCTTCTTTGCTGCCCTTCTTGACACCAGGCCATCTTCCAAAAGTCTTGGCCTCACTGTGCGTGCAGATGCGCTCACACCTGCCTGCTGCCATTCCTGAGCAAGCTCTGCACTGGTGGCACTTCGATCCCGCAGCTGAATCCTCTTTAGGAGACCATCCTGGCGCTTGCTGGACTTTCTTGGACGCCCTGAAGCCTTCTTTACAAGAATTGAACCTTTTCCTTGAAGTTCTTGATGAACCTATAAATTGTTGATTTAGGTGCAATCTTAGTAGCCACAATATCTTTGCCTGTGAAGCCATTTTTATGCAACGCAATGATGGCTGCACGCTTTCTTTGCAGGTCACCATGGTTAAGAATGGAAGAACAATGATTTCAAGTATCACCCTCCTTTTAACATGTCAAGTCTGCCATTCTAACCCAATCAGCCTGACATAATGATCTCCAGCCTTGTGCTCTTCAACATTCTCACCTGAGTTAACAAGATGATTACTGAAATGATCTCAGCAGGTCCTTTAATGACAGCAATGAAATGCAGTGGAAAGGTTTTTTTGGGATTAAGTTCATTTTCATGGCAAAGAAGGACTATGCAATTCATCTGATCACTCTTCATAACATTCTGGAGTATATGCACATTGCTATTATAAAAACTTAAGCGGCAACTTTTTCCAATTTCCAATATTTATGTAATTCTCAAAACTTTTGGCCACAACTGTATATCACTGCCATTTAGCCCCTCCCACCGATTCTACATCACTGTCTGTTTAGCCCCACCCACCGATTCTCCCATGTAGAGTTTTTAGGAGAGAGGTAAACGCGCAGGTCTATGCAGAAACCAGATGATAAAGATGCTCTGAAGACAACAAGATGCTGTGGGAAAAACAGTGTTTGTGCTGCCTTCCTTCTGATCCCAACAATAAAGAGTGAATAACATAAAGAGTGTATTAACTTTATTTTTAATGAAGATCCAGACTGCGTCAGTTAGAACTCTGTCCTTTGTTCACTTCATTTTACCACAGATTTGTTTACAAACAAGGCACAATTTAATGCAGGATTTTCAAAAAGATTGAAACTAAAAGGAATCTTTTCAAACAGCGGTCTGATGAGAGGGTTAAAACAGGACAGAAATAGCTTGTTTTTTATGTAAAAATCTTGATAACGTTATAAGTGGGCTTCAGAGAACAGTACAAAATTAAAAAGCAAAGGTAGTTCATGACCCCTTTACATTGATTTCTGAAGGATCTTTTGACTGGAGTAATGGCTGATAAAAAAAAATATGCAGTTTTGCATTACAGAAATAATTTACTTTTAAAGGTAAATAAAGATAGAAAGCTGTTATATTAAACTGTAATAATAGGATGATTTCTGAAGGATCGTGGTACACTGAAATCTGAAGTTGTAACCCCTTCATGAGCATAAAGAACTTATTTATAAAAACATTGATAAACCTTACTGATCCAGAACTTTTGAACAGTAGCATATATATATATATATATATATATATATATTAGTTCAAGAGCAGAATTCACTGAAGTGTCCTGAATATAAAAGCACTGCTAGAGAAAACAAGCTTTTGTTTTGTGTGAGAGCATGAATGGTCAGTTTTAAGATTCCCTGAGACTTTAAATCATTTTAATCTCTTGTTACATACCTCCACCCACGTAGACACTGAACTGCATGAATAGTAGAACAGTCATTTATGCCATAAGAACCAAGTGTACGACCATCCTCCAGCTGTCTGCCCTCGAAGATAAATCTGAGTTTCCCTGTGAAAAACAACAACGGCTACGTGAGAACAGCAAACATTAATGTATCAGCCTTGTTAAGAGGTGAAGATGTATCATTATTAAGAGGGTTTTACTCTAATTAGCTTAATTTTACTACAAATATAATGGTTAAAATATGGTCACTGTAGTAAAAATAACAATTAATTTTTGTAAGGGTAAATCCAGCAGATGATATTTGCTAACATTTATTTGTTCCTCCTGGTGCAATGAGCTGCCCAACTCAATCTGAGCAGCAGAGTCTTTAGTCATCTTCAAGAAATGGCTAAAATACATCTCTTTCATCTTTATTTGACCGGCATTGCTATACAGTGCAAAATGTGCTCTGAATATTTTTAGTGCATGCTACAGTATTTGGTTCCTGTAGTGTTGTGGATAGTTGCCAGGGTGTTTCTATGCAGTTCACAGTGTGTTCTAAGGCCCTTTTTTCTAACCACAGAATTTTTCTATTTTGCCTCTTTGCATTGGAATTTAAAACCCTTTCTCTATTTTAACCTTAAATACACTAATTGTAATATAAGTAATATAAATATTTTAAAAAAATATTTGAAGTGGTCATTAATGGACCATAATTATTGCACAAATAGTAGTCCATTTAGTACCAAAAGATCTCAAAATGTTAAATAAATATTATTGAATTAAAATATAGAACATTTATTTGCCTGAAAAATAGTTAAGGTGTATAGTCACATAAGTAAGGAATATACCTGAGAGGGTTATGCTGCCTTCATGTGATATTGGAATCATCGTTAATGCGAGTTTCCTAATCGGAAATTAGATGTGAACGCCTCTCGAGTTTTTAGCTCAGAACTTAATTTGGACAACTTTAAAGGCAATTTTCTCAATATTTAGATTACTATGGTTAAGGCTAGAAGAGATACATATGGCACTATTGGGCATGTGCACATCAATATACTGTAGCATATTTTTTCTCACACTGTACAACAATTGTTGCTATTTTTGCATTATTGTAAAGGGTAGGTTTAGGGTTGGGGTAGGTGTAGACGTTAATAAAAACACCATCTAATAGGTAGAAAATAACATTTCATTGTTAGTTTTTCGGTCGGAGCTGTTTCCCTTCTTGCCAAAACTGGGAAAACTCAAAAATTATTTTGATACCAGAGTTTCCAAGTTGGGCGGGCCATAAACTTTAAACATGGTGGAGGAGACTACCATTACTGCTGTCAGTGCTGCTCTCACAACAACTACATCACTTTGTCTTGTCTCTAAAGTAGTGTATTTATAGGCTATATGTGTCCCTGCAGCACAGAAGCAGTCATCAGTATCACAGGTATATTTGTAGTAAAAGACAACAATACATTGTATGGGACAAAATTATCCATTTTTCTTTCAAAATCATTAGGATATTAAATAAAGATCATGTTCCATGAAGATATTTTGTAAGTTTCCCACCATAAATATATCAAAACTTAATTTTTGATTAGTAATATGCATTGCTAAGAACTTCATTTGAACAACTTTAAAGATGATTTTCTCAATATTTAGATTTTTATTGCACCCTCAGATTCCAGATTTCAAATAGTTGTATCTCAGACAAATATTGTCCTCCTAACAAACCACACATCAATGGAGAGATTATTTATTCAGCTTTCAGATGATGTATACATCCTCAATTTAAAAAAACTGAACCTTATGACTGGTTTTGTGCTCCAGGGTCACAATATATGAACAATCATTTGAAGCATGTATGTTTTATTATCAGTGAAATTCCAGAATTGTCAGCAAACTGACTCTATCTAGCGCGATGAATGTTTATATGATTGTCGACCAATGGGATGCTACATTTGATTCTTTCCGCCCTCACTGCATAATCCCTCTGCAGTCTGCAAAGCCACCTGGCATGAGATTTAGATAAGAAAGAGACTAAAAGCGTGTCTCACACCAAATGCGTGAGAGTCAGCAACTCTGCACGATGCTATTGTTTACTCGGTCGTCAAGAATAAGCAGAGCGAATGTGGACAGCCACATCCTTTTCTAAAGTCTCAGTGTCTTTTAAGGGAGCTGGTGAATCGACATTCTAATACTGATACAAATTATTCTTGTGTTTATATCATTTCCACATATATGTTAATATTGTTTTTAAATGAATTACATCATAGGTGACAAATTAACCACAGAAACTGAACACTTAGAGTGTTTGACTCACATTTGTCTTCCGGATTGAATCTTCTTATGAACTCTTCAACAGTCATGTTCTTCAGTTCCTCCTCTGAATCCACACTTACTGCTCTTGTTTGTTCCGTCCAGCTCTTTAATAAAAATGTAGTAACTCATTTTGGATCTGCAAATTTAATGCTGAATTTAAAATGAACAACCCGCAGCTGTGTTTAGTTTTACTTTCACTATAACATTTGCCCAGATATAGTCTCCGCCCACTTTTTCCAGCCAGAAGTGTCTTTCTTTGTTTTTATGTTCAAGCTACATGTGTGTGTGCGTTTATAATCTTCAATAACAATGCAGTTTTATAGTGTTATATTAAATATGCCTAGAGTTAGGCTACATTTCTTTGTCATAACATTATGCTTAAAGGGATAGTTCACCCAAAATCCTCATCCTCATGTTGTTTCCAAACCCATAAAACCTTTGTTCATCTTCTGAACACAAATTAAGATATTTTGATGAAATCTGAGACAGTATGGGTGCTAACACGATCAAGGCATGGAGACACAGTAAGGATATCTTTAAACAGTCCATGTGACATCAGTGGTTCAATCCTAATTTTTGTTTAAAAAAAAAAAAGCATTGAAAGCTAAAGCATTGAACATTTTGATTTCCACCATTAGGACAATAATTATGGTGTTCCAATCAACAGGAAATGTTACAAATCTGCCTTCAGTATATTGTCAATGTGTCTATTGTTAGTTTGAGTAACCAAAGACTCTCCAAGGATCACAGCTGGATAATTGCAGAACATAGTTGAGTCTTGGGGTCAGAAAGCCTTATAAAGAACCATGGATGGATCTTCAAACATGGATCTTGTGATCCAAAAGGACCACACAAATGGGTCACTGAGCACAAAACAAAGGTTCTGTCATGGCCTTCCCAGTTCCTGACCTGAACCCTACAGAAAACTGACGAGGAGAGAGTTTATCATGGAGCTGTGAATCTGAAGGATCTGGAGTGATTCTGTAGGAAGGCTTTCACTTTGGCAAAATGAGGTTGCAAAAAGTATTGAATAAAATGGTATTAATTGTAGCCAGTGTGTACTAGAGAAAAACTTTTCTTTTATGATGAGATTTCACTTCCCTTCCATTTTACTTGAATGAAAGTCAAGTTGTGAAATAAAAGTTAAGCCTTAATTTAGTCCTGAAGTAGCTACTTAGTATTCCTACAGGAAATCAGCCTATTAAATTCTGGACTAGACTAAGTTTACGACTATTTAAAACTATGACAGAGAAAGCAGATTTCTGTTCATCTGGTTTCAAGGGCCATTTTAGTCTAGGACTAGGCATAAGCTCTGTCTGTGTCCCTATGTGTATCTGCATACATATATACATAAAAAAACAGTAATTACATTCAATGCATGTTTATTCACAGTGTGAATGTTTCTGTGTTGATGCTGTAGTTCAGTATATTTCATGGGCATTCTGAATTTATAGCATGTTTGGCATGTTAATGTTAATTACTTGAAGGAATAGGAGATTTTGTACATTTGTTTGTAGATGCGGATCATTGTCTGAGGAAGAGCTCATTCTATGCACTACGTGTATCAGTAAATTCTAACGTCCTGTGTTGTATTTCATTATAATTGTTAATTATTTTTATTATAAGCCCTCTTACAGACCACAAACTATGAGCTCAAGCCTCTAGTGAAATACTGTGAAATGTATGGTCATGAAAATAAAGGGTCAAAAACAACAATTTAAGCCGTTTCTTCACGTCTCTGAACAAATGTCTGTGGCATCCGCTATTAGTTGAAGCTTAACCAATTTTCTACAAATACATTTATGATTCTGTTTCATCAGTGTTGCACTGAACTAATTAATACTGTAACATGCTTAAACCTCATCTGTGAATTCAGTGTGAGTCTAATGCATATACATGTTCAGAGTTATTTTCTCCATAGATTCAGTACTGGATATTCCTTTAGCACATTCTTCATCATCTTCATCTTCAATCTCATAATCATCATCATCTTCAGGGTCATATGCACATTGTGTATCTTGTGCTTCATAATCTTCACCTTCAATGTAATAATCATCATCTTGATGCTCATTTGGAAAATAGTTCTGTGAGAGATGTTTGGAACAGAACAACAGACGATCTGTCAGAAGCTGAATGATCCTTTTATGTTCCTTTAAAGAGCAGTTATTTACACTGTTAAAGAGATGGATTCTCATACTTAACATGACCAAGGTCTCAAAAATGCAGTATTTCTGTACTTAAAAGCTTAACTGTTGTTTTATTTGTACAGGTTTGTACGGTCAACAAAATATGTGCTCCAGCACTCACCCCCCATTCTTCCCTTCCTCCCGCACACACACCCCACAGGTGTTTTTAACCCCACTTAATGAATGACACTCCCATAAACATTAGGTCACATGATTTTCCCATTACATGGCTCCTACATACCAGCCCCTAATTATTATAAATTAATAATTATATTAAATACCAGTAGGAGACATTTATAAATACAAGATCTCAAAAATACAAAAGAATGTTTTCCTTTTTTCTTTTTCTTTACATCAATCATAAATGTTTGCACATTTACAATACATCAATTCTTCAGTACTGAGTGAGTCCTTATAGTCCTTAAAGTCCATAACAGAGTGTCAGCACGGAGTGAATTTACCATCAGTGTGAAGTGAGAAATATGTGGCATGTCAATGTAATACGTGTAATAAGTCCGTCTCTGTGTTAAAAGTAATTCCATTTCAGGAAAATATCAAATATCCACCTCTTGCAGAAGGCAGATTTTTGTCACTGGTCTGATCAAACGATTTGTATTGGTCTGAAGTCTCACTTGACGAACAAAGCCTTGATTATCTGGAAATGTTTGAATCACTTTCCCCGTTATCCATGAATTACGTGGTGCTGAGTCATCGACCAACAGCACAATATCACCTGGAACAAAGTTGCCGAGATGGAGATGACCATTTTTGCTGCTCTTGCAATTGAGGCAAGTAGTACTTTATCCATCGTTTCCAGAACAGATCTGATATATATTGCACCTGTTTCCATCGACGACGAGCATAAATATCATCCTTTTAAAAGATCCCTGGAGGTAATGATGGAGTAGTCTTTAACAGCAGCAAATGATTAGGTGTCAGTGCTTCCAAATCATTGGCGTCAGTAGATTCCTTAGTAATGGTACGTCCATTAATAATAGCCTCAGCTTCACATAGCACTGTATGAAGGGCTTCTTCGTCGAGAGTTTGTGTTCTTATGGTGGTATAAAGTACTTCCCTTACAGACCTAATCATTCTTTCCCATATACCCTTGTGATGGGAACCAGTTGGAGGATTAAAATCCACTTTATTCCTTTCTGCAGAAGCATATTGTTGATCCGAGATTGGTTCCAGCCTTCAATTGCTTGTCTTAACTCGCGTTCCGCTCCCACAGAATTTGTACCATTGTCAGATTGCATTTCCAAGACTTGTCCACATCTGGAGATAAATCTTCGCAGTGCATTAATAAAGGAATCAGTATCCAATGATTGTACCACTTCAATATGAATAGCACGAATGGCTAAGCATGTGAAGATAACTCCGTATCTCTTCACAATACTTCTCCTGCTCTTAATTTCAAAGGGTCCAAAACAGTCGACTCCAACGAACGTAAATGGAGGTTTATCTGGAGAAATTCTATTCACAGGTAGGTTCGCCATCTGTTGATGCACTGGAGCTGCTTGCAAACGCTTGCAGATTACGCATTTGGACAATATCATCCTTATGGCTATACTGGCACCAGGTATCCAGTACCTCTGATGCATCCTTGATAGCATATAGTTTCGACCACCATGACCCACCTCTTGATGAATGTGTCTAAGAATAATATCTGAGATGTGAAAATCCTTAGCAAGTATAACGGGATGTTTTGTCTCTTCAGGCATAACTGCCCTACTCAAATTTCTTAATGCAAGACTGCATTAAGTGCATACTTAGTGATTTCCTCTTTTGACTTAGATTGAAAAGCAATTGCCTAAATCTAAGGATCCAGGCCACCGACCTCTTCAAGTGAATCCAAGAGGAGAAATACTGTATGAAGAATGTTGTAACGTCTGTGTTCTCTATTTGTACAGCATTGACTGTAACACTTGCCTTTATCTCTGGATCATCTGGTGAACATTCCCCCAGGTCAATAGGATTAACCGGCCACTCCTGTTCAGGCAAAAGAAAAAACTTAGGTCCAAGCACCCAATTCTTGTTCTTCAGGAATGCTTCCACTCTCAAACCTCTAGAAGCTATATCTGCTGGATTCATTGCAGTGTTCACATACCGCCATTGTGATGATCGAGACACCTTAAGGATTTCCGAAACTCGGTTGGCAACAAAGGTTCGGTACCTAGAGACTTCATTTTTGATGTATTTAAGTACAGAAGTATTGTCGGTCCAGAAGACAGAGTCTTGAAGGTCCATGCACAGTTCTAATCTCCACAATGAATCCATTCGACTTGCCAGTGTCGCATCGATGAGTTCCATTCGAGGTATAGATACTAGCTTCAAAGGAGCTACTCTAGCTTTCCCCATAACAAAGGCAACATGTGCTTGTGAGTCAACATTATGCAAAAGCAGATAAGAAACTACTCCATAACCGTCTTCCCTTGCATCCGAAAAGTGTTGTAATTGTGCTGTTCTTACCTCTCTGAAATCCATTGGTTTGAAGCATCTATCGATTTTGAAGCTTTCCAATTCACGCAAACCATCCCAACCGCTTGATCCATTCCTGAGCATTTGAAGCTGGAATAATTTCGTCCCAGCCTAATTTCTTCCTGCACAAATCTTGCAAGATCTTTTTTTGCACATAAAATTACAGGAGACAGGATTCCTAAAGGATCATAGACAGAACTCATGGTAGCCAGGATCCCTCTTTTGGTCAAAGGCCTTTGCTGCAGCACGATCTTAAACTTGAAGGCATCAGATTGTATGTATCAGGACTCTTTCCACCAGAAGTAAATCTTGTTCCAAATCCAAGTCCTTCACATGTTTTGCTCTGAATTCCTCTGGGATTTTTGCCAGAACATTTCGATTATTACTCATCCATTTTGTCAACGAAAACCCTCCTTTCGCCAGATACTGTAGCATCAAGGTTGCGATAAAAAAAACCAGCCTCTTCCTCCGAATTCACTGACAACAAACAGTCGTCCACATAAAAACAATGCAGGATTGCCTCGGTTACTTCCTTGCTGAAGTCTTTATTGTCTTCAGCACACCGTCTGAGGGCAAAGTTTGCACAACTGGGTGATGAAGTAGCACCAAAGAGATGCACAACCATACAATGTTCGACCATATTCCGCGTAAGGTCACCATCGGGCCACCAAAGAAATCTTAACATGTCTGTATCATCTTTTGGTACCCTCACCTGGTGAAACATGGCTTCGATATCAGCTGTGATCACAACTCTTTCCTTCCTGAATCTGGAAATCACCCCGATCAAAGAACTGGTGAGATCTGGACCCTGTAACAATTGGCTATTTAAAGATATACCTTGAGATGTAGCACCACAATCAAAGACACCACGAAGCTTTCCCTTTCTCGGGTGATGGAAACCATGATGGGGTATGTACCATACCTTCCCATCGCCACGTCTTAAGTCCTCCGTTGGCACTCTCTCTGCGTAACCTTTAGAGATAATGTCTTTCATGACAGCGGAGTATTCAGAATGAAATGAAACATCCCTCTTCAGCCTTTTCTTTAGGTTCAGAGCACGCTGTTCAGCAATTGTCCTGTTGTTTGGCATACAAACATTTTTCTTCCTCAGAGGTAAGCCAGTCGTATAAGGACCATCTACAAGCTGTAACGAGTTTGTTACCACCTCAATTGAATTTGTGATCTTCTCTTGAAAGCCCAACCTGTTCGTTTTCGTTACACTCTGGAAAATCAACCTTGAATTGTTGCTGCCACAACTCTCCCAAGTTTGAAACTGAAATCCGGTTGACCGTAACGTCAGGATACTAAAAGCCAGACTGGTCACCACCAACTTCTCTTAGTGGACCATTTACTGTCCATCCCAACCTGGTTTTTAATTGCATATGATCCGTTGTTGACACTGCAGATCACTTGAATCGGCTCCATAACCCTTGGGGCATTGATTCCTATAAGAAGTTCACCATCAGAGTCAATTTCAGGTAGAGACACATGATTCAGATGTGGCCACCCCCTTCAGATCCTTTTGTCTTGGGATATTTCCACTATGCACAGGCATAGTATTTTGAGTATAAGCATCAGGCAACTCCCAAAAGTCATCTTTGTTCAAACCAGCCACCTCTGATCCAGAAACAACATGGGTACTTGTGACTTTCTCCTGTCCCATAGTAGGCAAGAGAATATTAGTCTTTTTACCTGAAAGACCAAGTCTGTTCATCAGTGAAGGTGTACAAAATACCGCCAAGCTACCTTGATCCAGAAAAGCGTAAGTAATCACAGTCTTATTACCCTTTTTAGATTTCACTTGCACAGGTACTTTGGAAAGTTTACATTCAAATTCACCAGCCCCAACAAATCCACTGGACTCAACAGTTTCTGGAACACTGCCCATTACAGTGTCCGTGTGTCTCCTCACAGATTTCGAATCGGTCTCCTTGGCTCTTGGGTAGATGTGAAGTATACTAGGGTGTTTAAGATTACACACTTTACATGAAAGGCGACTTCTACAATCTTTAATGATGTGCCCTGTGCACATTCAGCCAAAACAGACACCATACTCTTAAGAATGCAATCTTCTCACTATGGCTCCCCTTTTCCAATAGAGGGCACAACTCCAGAGCATGTCCACATCTGAAAAACAAACAACTCTTGTTGCTGGGTACCATTTCTTTTTTGTTGGTTCCAACTTCTAACTTCTTTTCCATTTCTGTGACGGTAGTAGCAAAACTGCTTCTTTTAGATTTAAGATAAGACTGAGACTTGCTTTTGTTCAACAATTTACTACCTGTAAATGCGGGACCATCCTGTATGTCTCCGAAACCTGGATCAGTCATTATTTTTACTTGTCTTTCAACGAAGTTAACGATGTCGCTGAAGGTAGCTCTTTGTTGGACAGCTTCCTGCAATTCACAGACTTCAGATCTCCATTTTTCCCTCAATTTGAATGGTAATTTCTTCACCACTGTCAACATATTAGAGGGTGTATCCAACCTCGTGAAAATACTGAATATCTTCCATGGAGTTACAAAAGCTTCTTAGAAACAGACTATAATCCTGTAAAGCTCTGAGATCTTCACTTTTGATACTTGCCCATGAAAGAGCCTTTTCCATATAAGTAGATGCAATTATATACTGGTCACCAAAATGCTCTTGTAGTAAAGCCTTGGCTCTTAAATACCCACGGTCGGCAGGCATATGCTGGC